>NC_056746.1:462551294-462573794 GCF_019279795.1 Protopterus annectens
GTTTTGCAACAGCCCTTTCTTCTTCTGTTGCCTAAGTAGTTGTGCCAAAAGGTTTTGTACTGCAGATTTATCAAAAAAACAGTTGCTTAAAAGCAACATTTCTAAACTTGTGCATATTATCCAGATGTTTCCTTATTTTCTCTTTAGCACTCTGCAATTGCAATTATTGTTCTGTGCGATTCCTCTTCTTCTGTAATACTTAAACCTTTGGCAGCCCCTCTAAATAATTGTTGTTACTTCCTCACTGTATTTCATTTTTCTATTATTTCTACCCTATTCTTAAACTACATTTTCATTTTATCCCATTAACTAGCCTTCATTTCTGCAATATTTTCTATCTTCCCTAATAATTCCCAAATGATTTTCATTACCAATTCTTTGAATACCTCTCTTTTTAACAGGTGGGTGGGGAAGCATCAGTGTCTCATCTTTACTACATTACTCTCCATTTTTTGACACGTGATCTGAAATAGTTATTGGATATATCTCAAAGTTCTCAATTAAATGCAAATGTTCCCTGTGAAATATAATTTCTGCATAGTCTAGCCCAGTTATTGTACCTTGGGGAGTAATATGTGAATTCTCTCAGAGTTCCTGCTACTGAACTCACATCTTCCAAACCATATATTTTCAGAAATTTCTTCAGAGCTTTACCCTCTTTTGTTATATTTTCCCTTCTAGGCCCCACAAATACATCCTCATTGTTGCAATTCAAATTCCAGTCCCCACCTATAAGTAAAACTCCGTGCTGAAAACGGATATTTCTCCCATTTTAAGCTCTATAATAACAGTTTAGGTGGAATATAAATACATGCCTACATAATCCTCATCCCTTGCCAGAAGCCGTTACTACCACAAATCTTCCATTATCTTTTTTTTTTAATTTAACTCTTCTGTCTCTATTGGAGCTCCTGTAGCAATTACTACAAATACTCTTCTTTTCCTTTGTCCCCAATATTCTACTAAATACCCATCCTGTAATCCTTTGTTTATCAAATTTAAATGCTCAATTCTTTCCAAATTTGTCACCTGTAGCATTGCTCTTTGCACTATGTATTTCTTAATACATTTCTTACTGTAATTAAATATGCCTTCTTTTTTGCCTATACCTATGAGTCCATTCACATTCCAAGATATGGAAAGTGTCACCATTGTGATAAGAAGTCATTATTCCCACCAATTATATAATTTCATAGGTTCATAGAAGGCTACTAGGCTAATGGTCTTAGAGCCATTACAAGCCTAGCCATATTTATCCAGAATTGCTCCAATTGGTGGAGGTTATGTGAGTGAAGTTTGCAGAGGTATGGGTCTATGGTAGTTAATACAGACTGCCTCTGTCTGTGAGGGACATGGGCACCACTCCCAGAGTGAATTTGCATCATCCATCCATTGATCTATGTTGCGTTTGAAGAGGGGTCAGGGCGGGGATCTGTATCACATGAACTGGAAGCTTGTTCCAGAGAAGTGGCAGTCTCTGAGAGATGTATATATCTCTCCAGCATGATCTGTTCATGTCAGAGGCTAGGTTAAAATCCATGAAGTGAGTGACCATCATGCAGTTTGGTTTATGAATGTGTAGCATTTCCACTGGGGCCAGGTCAGAGACTGCCCTGTAAGCCAGGCACAAGTCAACCCTTACCAACCTGTAGGAGACAGAATGCAGTGACACAGCTTTCAGTCTTTCCGCCCAAGACTTGTTTTGTGTACCCTGTAATTTCTTGGTGAAAAACATCTGTGGTCTCTCCATTTGTTGCCAGTGTCTGGTGAAGTACATGCAAAAGGGAGCCTTGTACTCAATTATTGGTTTGATGAGGACCGAGTATAATAGAATTATAACATCCTTAGATCTAGATGAGATTCCTTTACTTATAAGATGTGCCACATAGAAGGATTTCCTTTCTACTGTGGTTAAGTGGTGGTCAGAGTTCAGATTACTATCAACCTGAATACCCAGATCATGTACCACTGGGTCTACCTTTAAGGCAGTGCTGTCTATAATGAAATTAGCAAGGATGTTAGCCTTGCCAAATGGAATAATAATGCATTTTCTGGCATTTAGCTTTAATCTGTGGCTTTTGCACCAATCATTTGTTTGCATTAATCCTGCCTGCAAACTCAATGACTGTTCCCAATTTACAGTCATCAGCAATCTTGGTCAGCCACAGGCTGTCCAAGTTTACCAGGAAGTGAAGTCACTAACTTTGCCATTATGTGTCTTGTTAGTGAGCCATTTGTCTTCCCATCTGGTAATGCAGGGGTTAAATCCTAGTTGGGAGAGTGCCTCTATAATATCTGAGTAAAGGATTGTGTCAAATGCCTTGGCTAGGTCAAGATAGGCAGTATGCATTGTCTTTCCCTCATTCAGGGACTTGGTGACTTTCTCAAAGAAGTCAATCATGTTTAACAGGCATGATCTACATTTAACAAATTCAAACTGGGTTGAGTCCAGAGTTTGGAGATTACCTATGTTCTTATTAATAAGGCCATAGTGATTCTTTCCACGACCTTGCAGATGAGGCTAGTCAAGCTAATGGGCCTGTAATTCCCAGGGTCGGTTGACAGTCCCCCTATGTGCAGAGGGATTACTGTTGCTGTCCTCCATTCTGGCAGAACAAAGTCATTTCACAGGCTGTGGTTAAACAGGGGTCCAAGTGGGTGTGCTAGGACATGTTTTAGGTTGCTTAAAAGGAAACCTGGGATGTTGCCTGTCCCATTGATGCTGTGATTTTGGTCTTGGAGAGCACTGAGATGACCTGCTCTCTTGAGATAATAGGTTGAGGAATGGTGACAGGTATACTTCGGGGGATGACTGCAGGGGACAGGAGATGAAGTTTGCTCCAAATCTGTTAGGTAGCATGTTGGTTGTTACATCTGGTTGAGTATGGGTGGTGCCTTCCACAACCAGTTCAGTGCATAGTTGGGTATTCCTTTTTAGATTTCGGACATGGTTAAAGAATGCCGTCTGATTATCCTTAGCTAGGGAGTTTATTTTTACTTCATAATTAGCTTTGAAAGACATGACAAGATTTCAGATTTGTTTATTTAAGCTAGAGAGGGATTTCTTCATCTGCTGAGCCAGTTCCCTCTTGTTCTTGGACATTCATTTTTTTCTCTTGTTGTATAATCTGTTTATACTAGGGGTCCACCAGGCTGGTTTGTTTTTTCGGCAAGACCTGGTTTTAGTCCGGTGAGGTACAGTCGATTCTATACATGTGCTTAAGTTGTTATACAGGGCATTGGTGTACACCTCTGCATTGGAGTCCATATTATCTGCATTTGTAGGGGCTTTGAAACTTCTTATACCATCACTTACTAGGAAGTAATTTGTCTTTGAAAAATTCTTAACAGTTTTTGAGGTTGATTGGGTATTGGCCTTATTATTGCATCAAACAAGACTAATTTATGGCCAGATCTTACCAAGGAGGACATCACACAGGGGTGGTGAGGGGCACAATGCTCTCCCCTGTTAGTGAGTACTATGTCCAGGCCATTTGAGCCTCTTGTGGGAGTGCTGACTAGCTGATCCAGAGCATTTGCACTGATAAAGTACAATAACCTCTGAGCCAGCATGTGTGTAGCAGTGTATGTTTCCCAGTCGATGTTAGGATACTTAAAATCACCTATGAGTAAGGTGTTGGGCTGTATGGCAAGTGACTCCAGTAAATCCTAGTATGTGGTATGCTTTTCCTGTTGGTGGGGGACCTGTACCTATCTATGATGTGGTAGGGGCTTTGTCTATAGTTCATTTGATAGGGAGTAGCTCTAGAGTCATACTGTTTGAGGTGCACTTATCCTTAATGAAAGACGGATACACCTTCTTTGTTTCTTCATGCCTAGTTTGTGGTATGGATGGCACTGTAGCCCTGCATGTCCAGAGTGCTTTTCACACCTTTGAAACGTGTCTCTGTTACTGCATAGACATCAGCATCTTCCAAAGTAAGGAGTGCTTCCAGGGAGCGCAGTTTCATGTTTAGACTCCCAGTATTAACCAGCAGTACCTTGACTTTATCTGGAAAGGAATTTTTGACACTGCTTAAAAAAGGCACAATGGGGGCCTTTGCCAGTATCCGAAAACCTAGATGAGACAGGTGCAGACCATCTCTAGCAAAGCAGTGTGGCCTGTTGACCATGTCTTCCCAGGCTGACAGATAGTGGATCCCCTTTGGCTGACACCAAAAGCTAAGCCAATTGTTAAGGTCAGTCATTTTTTTGTTTGTATTGTGGCATCTTCCTTGGAGAAGGTAAAATATATTTTAACTGCCGTCCTCCAAAGGAATGTGGCAAAGTACAGTCCTGGTCCATCCCTTCTCTCCTGAGGACAGGCATGCCTAGCCACCCCTTGTCAGCACCAGTAGATACCCAAGCCAGTAATCACACTCAGGTCATCTGAGATGTAGTCAGGGCTTTACCTCTGTATGCCATTACAGATGGGCTTTCTACCTTTGTTTCTTAATTTAGTATGGGATCAGACTAGAAACATAGGATGCTGACCACTTGGTTGTAGCATGATGCTTGCCCTTATTGTATTGCTAGGGTGTGGTGACCATGTATGCCTGTCAATCTTAGCAGTAGTGCTGATTATCAATATTAACCTAAATATACAGTCATTGAGGTGGAAGTGTGTGTCATTTGCTGATTTCCATGTTTTTCTTCAAAAAATGAATCAGAGGGAGAAACACGGCAGAAACAATATAAAAACTTTAATATGATTAGCGCTTTCTCATCACAGATGCTTCTTCAGACTATGAATAAAACAACATAAGCTAAAACCACTTTATATAATTTTCCAAGTTCTAACAAGTTGCTGTTAATTAATTAATTGCATCTATTTGATACTCAAGTTAAAGCAACAGCATATTAATAGGTGTCTAGTCTGAGATGTATACAGCTTACTAACTCAAACAGCTTTATACACAAGACAACATTTCAACACTGAAATAAAAAATAAATGGAAAAAATATATATATATATATATATATATATATATATATATATATATATATATAAACAAGTACAGAATATTTTAGTAAAAATGAATCAACGTGAGCTGATTTTATAAAGGTTTCGTTTTTAAGTAGGGGGTTAATCAATGTTTTATCATTAAGCCCTGGTTCTTTTTCTGCCTGTAGCTCAACAACCCATTTTAATTCTCTTAATTCTAGTTTATTTTTCATGTCACCCAGCCTTAAATCTTGAATAATACATTCAATAACTTCAAACTGAAAATGATGCATTCCCCCTGCACAAATCACATGTTTAGCTATGACACTTCTATCTGGTTCATTATTCCTGACTCTCTGACCCTCTCTCTTAATGAGCGAGTAGTCATGCCAACATAAAAGGAAGGGCAGACTAAACATACAGCCAGGTATACTAAGTTCCTTGCTTCACAGTTTGCCTTAACTCTGAATTCATGCTTCCTATTTGTTACAGGATGTATAAAAATCCTATTATCACTCAAGACATCACAGACACTGTATTGCCCACATTTATTAACACCATAGATATCATCCTTGGGCTTTTTTGGTTGACAAAGTATCCTTTTGAGATTCTTTTTGTTTTTTTTAACAACACTTTGACCTCTGGCCTACTATCCTGGCTATCTCAGGGTCTGACTGCAGGATGGACCAATTCTTATCAATCACATTTTGTACTTTTCTGACATTCCCAGCATATTCTAAATGAATAGGTAGATTTTTAGCAGTAACATTTTCTTTAAATTGTTGAGGTGGGGTATCCTGAGTATTACTAATGTATGGTTTTGCTCTACCCTTCCTCATAGATTTGACTTGCTGAATCTCAGTATCTACCTCACTTCTCAAATATTTCCTCTGTAACAATTCATTTCCGAAAGTTCCTATATCCTGGTCAAAATGTTCTTCCATATCTAACCTAAATATATGCACAGCCTTACATTTTGTAATATTCCTATAAGTATAGGTAGGATGCATACTATCTCTACTCAGGACATTATTTTTCTAGATTCCTTTTTAAATAGTCTGGAAGATAACTTCCCATTGATGTCCTGGAATATGGTCACATCCAAAAAAGATATTTCAGTCAAGGAGACAGAATGAGTGAATCTCAAAAAATCAGTGGTAGTATCTAGAAATAAAAAATAATTCATCTAAATCCCTTTCTGTACGACCCCCACACCAAATGGAGGTCACCAACAAATCTCCTAAAGAACAGAATTTTATCAGCAAATGTCACGTGAAGACAAACTGTTCCTCCCAACAGGCAAGAACCATGTTAGCATAGCTATTGGCACATGGTGTGCCCATAGCTATGGCAAACAATTGTAGATTATACTTCTGTTCATAAAGGAACAAAATAGAACATAGTGTTTATAGATACTACCAATGACTTTTTGAGATTCACGCATTCTGTCTCCTTGAATGAAATATTTTTCTTGGATGTGGCTATATTCAAGCACATCAGTGGGAAGTTATCTTCCAGACTATTTAGAAAGGAATGTAGAAAAATAATGTCCTGAGAAGAGATAGTATGCATCCTATCTATATTTATAGGGATATTATAAAAGGTTAGGCTATGCGTATGTCTAGGTTAGATATGGCAGAGGTGCATTTTGACCGGGATATAGGAACTTTCGGAAATTAATTGTTACAAAGGAAATATTTGAGAAGTGAGGTAAATGCTGGGATTCAGCAAGGTAAATCTATGAGGAAGGGTAGAGCAAAACCATACATTAGTAATACTCAGGATACCCCACCTCAACAATTTAAAGAAAATGTTACTGCTAAAAATCTACCTATTCATTTAGAATATGCTGGGAATGTCAGAAAAATACAAAATGTGATTGATAAGAATTGGTCCACAGGCAGCAGACCAGCCCAGCCCAGAATGCCACTATAAACTATGCAAACACCTACCCCTCCATTTTTTCCCACACCCTACACCACCGGTGTAAACAAGCAGGGAACTTTTAACACTCACAACAGCAAAATGTTAGGGGCTTCAATAGCTATCATACTTGTGGAAGAGGCTGAGGGTGGTGAGGATGGGAATGCTGCTGACCAACCCATAGTGAGGAAATGGAGAAAAGTGTACAGACCCAGAGAAACCTACCAAGGGCTACATGAGCTGGAGATAGTGGAGTGCTATAGGGTGGATAGGGACATCCTACAGCAGATTGTTGAGCTGTGCCAGCCATGCCTGACACACAGAACTAACAGAGGGGAACCCATCCCAGTGGAAACTAAGGTATGTGTAGGCCTAAGAATACTAGCTACAGGTACCTTCCAAAGGCCAACTGGGGATATGATGGGGATCTCACAGGCATCAGCATCCAGGGTACTCCACCAGTTCCTGGATGCCATTGCAGCATATGTCAGTGAGCACGTATATTTTCCCCTCACCCATGAGGTGTTGGCCAGCAGTATGCGTCTCTTCCAGCAAATGGCATAATACCCTGAGGTAGTTGGTGCAATAGACTGCATGCACATAAGCATCAAAGCACCACCCGGTGAGCAGGGTAGGGTCTACATCAACCGCAAGAGCTTTCCCTCCATCAACTGCCAGGTTGTGTGCGATGCCCAGGGCATAATACTGAACATGTGTGCTGGCTGCCCTGGAAGTTATCATGGTTCCCACATCTGGCATCTGATGCAGCTGTACCAGAAATTTGCCAATGGGGACATCCCACATGGTCACCTAGTAGGGGATGCTGGATACGCAATGGAGCTGTGGCTGATGACACCCATCAGAAACGCACATACTCCCGAACAAGAACTCGATAATGAGGCACATGCACAAACAAGAATCATAATAGACCATGTGTTTGGGATGCTGAAGTCGCAGTTCTGGTGCCTGGACACATCAGGTGGAGTCTTGCAGTACTCACCAACTGCATGTACCCAAATCGTCCTTGTATCTGCCATGCTACACAATATGATCCTGCAGAAATAGCTGCAGCAGGAGCAGCAAGGGGCAGGGCCACATAGTCCCCCACCAATGCCAAGGCCTGCACAGGCACAGAGTGACTCAGTGGAGGAACAACCTGAGCCTACTCCAGTAGGCAGAAGGAGGTGTACCCAGTATGCCCTGGCCCTGGCAAAGAGGCAACACATAGCACATACACTGACATGAGAGGGACCCAGGGAATAGCACCTCTCTCTGACTCTCACATACAGTAAAAGGGATGCCAAACATTACACTACCTATACCTAACCATGCATAGGCAGTGTACTACATGCATCCGACATAGGCAGCCCTGCAGCACCACCCGCAATACTGGGACAACCACAAGATAAGGGACTCACACATACCAGTCAGGAGGGGAGGTCACATACCCAACAACAGTCACAGCCAGCAGGACAGGTGTAGACAAACACAAACAAATGCCATACTATGGCCTCTGAATGAGGGGTATGGTTGACCCACACCCAGGCCTACACAGACAGATTACAGCAGGCCAGGTAGTGGGATGTCAGTTGTGACAGCTAGGAAGTCAGAAACTAATGTGTATGCAATTAAAAGATAATAACAGTAGTACGGAATGTAACGTAGCCAGCACGGTATGTAAGACTACTGACTGAAATGGACTACAGAACATACCAGTACAGTCCTAGCAAATGTGTACAACTGTCAGGTGTGCCCCCCCACCCCACATAGAAATATAGTAACAGTCAGGTGCGCCCACCACAATCCTGTGTAGAAACATAGAAATAGTCAGGTGTACCCCCCCCACACTATGCAGACATGTTGCAACAGTCAATGCCAAATGATCGGTGAATACCCTGCAGACACAGCATGCTACCTATCGGTGTACAACACAAAGGTCAGCTGTGCAGTACAAACCACTAGACATGTTCCACACAGGCAAAACAGACGGCCTTACTGGGCATGCTCACACACTTAGAGAAATGAAGGCAATGTCAGTCATCAACATACTGAAAGGTCATACTGGACATGCTCACACACTTAAATACATGAAGGCCATGTATGCAAACACCAGTAGACCAGACATATCCAGCGGTTGCAATTGCTACTGCAGACACATGTCAGTATGCACCACTCATGCCTTGCACACACAGTGGACAAGAATACAGACATATATTTAAGGACAACACACCATAATGCACCAAAGGTAGATGGATATAGATGTGTGGAAGAGGGTGACCATGACAAGGAGCCATCCATGCCTGTCCCACTGAGCACACAGCCAAAGGGTCCCAAACACATCAGGTGCAGATGTCACACACTGCATTTACTAGTGACCAGTACCTGTCAGCACTACAGACTATGTGGTCCACGTGCCAGCTGCGCAAAATGTCTGTACAAGGAAGTAGTCAGCTAGTTGCCCTATACATGCACCTGTGACATATGACCCCATGTGTGGCCGCCTGTGGTGTGTCACCCCTACATGAATGGTGTATGGGCCATGCACACACTGGCCACCCCATAGTGGTACCCTGACAAGCCTGCTGAGTGGTTATCCAATGTCAAATACACCTTTGGGAGAGCTGTAGGCCAGTAATTTCCATGGCGCATCCCATAACTGTGTTATGACTAATTAGGTAGGAGTTCTAACCCCAGACATGGGAACTGTGTGTGTGAGCATGTGTCACTGTTTGTGTGTGTGTGTGTGTGTGTGTGTGTGTGTGTGTGTGTGTGTGTGTGTGTGTGTGTGTGTGTGTGTCTATCTCTCATTGACTGTGTAGAGAACAATGCCTTTTAGGCTACTCACACCCCTTACTGTTCACATACCCTACTTTGGCAAGGCTGCTGATGTCACCAACCTAGAAATACACCCCTGGGAAAGCTGTAGCCAAGTAATCTCCGTAGCACATGCTATAACTGCATACTGCTGTAGTGTGATAATGTAGTTAGGTAGGAGGTCAAACCCCAGATGTGCCAACTGTGCATGTGTGAGTCTGTGTGTGCCTATGTGTGCATGTCTGTCTGTCACTGACTAGTTGGGAGTTCTAACCCCCGACCTGCCAACTGTGTGTGTATGCGTGCATGTCTGACTGTGTAGAGAGCAATGCTTTTAGGGTACTCACACCCCTCACATTTCACATACCCACCTTTGGCAAATCTGCCGATGTCATGCACCTAGAAATACACCTCTGGGGAGGTGGTAGACCAGTAATCACTGTAGCATGTCCTGTAACTGCATACTGCTGTATTGTGAATTAGAAGCGTGGTTGGGTTCCATCCCCCCACATAGCAGTTTCGGCTGTATTGTATGTGTCACTGTCTGTGTAGGGAGCAATGCATTTTATGCTAGTCTCTCGCAGTCATTTCAAATGCCCTACTTTGGCAATCCTGCTGATGTCAGTCAGTATGAAATACACTTTTGGGCAAAGACTACTCCAGTAATATCAATGACACACACTATAATTGCATAGTGCTGTAGTGTAATACACTAGTTAGGTAGGGGTTCTACTCCCAAACATGACAGATGTGCATGTGTGTGTTTGTAACCCGTATCCTGTGTAGAGGTGGTTGTGACTGTGTGACACCTGTGGCCAATGTGGAGTGGGTTTTGCATATTTCTTATATGGTGGCCATACTATATCACAATGTCCACTGTACAGGGATAACACATGTGATATGGCTGAGATGCCAGGGTGCACAGCCATACCCAGACATGTGACATTAAGGTCAGGCAATCACAGTTAGCAACCCCAATATTACCCTGAGCACACTCTCACCACATGTGTCATACACACACACATGCCTATGTAACAGCCAATATGTGGGTAGTACACTGCATATTGGCCACTGATAGTAACTATGGAGTGACAGCATTGGGCCACAGAGGGTATGACACTCAGTCCATCTATACAATATACACATACATGCAGACAGTGCACCTCCCCCATGTTCACAAATAGACAACTGCACCACCTGTGGTGCCATCACATGTGACCCACAACGGACATATGCCTGGCAACATGCCCATATGGACAGATGCCACTGACACCAAGGAATGCTGATAGCATGCACTCCATGTAGGTGCAGGGTAAAGCTGTTGGCCATTACCAGCTCCTGCCACAGGTGGCCAGGACTGGCACATCTGATGATGATCTGTGTTCACAACATGGGCCGGACACCCCAGGTACAGTTCCACATATCACTGTACATGCATGTGAAAGGTGTGAACATCTCAGATGCAGTCCATGTCATGGACAAAGGAACACAGACATGGCAAGCGATGCACAGCATTGCCCATACACAGGTGACCTGATAGGGGATACAATACCTGCCTGTGTGGCCAAATGCAGACACTACATCCCTGAGCCACAGTGCAGACCTTCGTAATGTGGCCTGATGCCAAGGTACATCCATTGCCTAGCCTTGGACAGCCATCTGGCACAGTTGAACACCACACACCTGTGCAGACATGCACCCATGCATGTCAGTAGTGGCACCATGTGTGTTTGTGTGTGTGTTGCATGATGCAGATGTTCACATCCACACTCCCTACAACCCCCATGGGCATACTGGAGCATGCTGTCTGATGTCAGACACCTTCCCATACCCTTCGCCCGTACAGCCCCCATATGACCTGTGTGGTGCATGGGATACCTGCACAGTGATGTGATGTGGCAATCCCACAACTGATGAGTTGTACACCTGGTCCTGCCATGTGTGTCAATGTATGTGTGTCCTTGTGAGAGTGTGGCTGTGTTGATGCTGGCACCTGTTCATGCCAACAGGCACTTTTATGTCACCTACCGTACAGCTACTGTATCCCTGTTGCAGATGTCACTCACCATTACATATATGTTCTGTGTGCTCCACAACAGGTAACCGATATGGTGCATCCAATAATTGCAGCGAACTGTGCAAGCACTACATCATTGTCAGGGGTTTGATACCCTATGCTGCTAGGTGTGTGACACAAACATAATTCAGTTTTACCCTCCCACCCCTCCCTGATATGTATTTGCCTCCGTTTCCTCCCCATCCCCTCTCAGGTGGACATGGAGACCTACACCTGCTTTGCTTAGGCAGCAGCATATGTAATGTAAGTAATGCTCATGATCAGCTGATGGCCTCTGCACAAATTGCAGCCCTCCCCTAGCTGATTGCATGTGAAATAGCTGTGGTAACATTCCCATAGGCAATTGTATGGAAACACACTCCAATACCTAGGAACATCATGGTGGTGTTTGCCCTTTTCACACACTGTGAGCAGGAACTAGATCTGTCGTGTGCCAAACAGCATCTCAGATGGATTGCAGTGTACCTCTAACAACATACACTGTGGAAACAGTGCAACAAACAGAAGGTGGATGTGCCTGACCTGACTACAGACTGTAAGTGCCACTATACTGCATTTGGAGTAATGTTGCTTTCACAGTGTTTGTGTGGATATGGCTGTTGTATATGTCTCAATACCTGCCATGTCATTTCCATGTCGATGGGGAATCTCCATCTGCAGGGTCATCTGCAGCCTGGGCAGTGTTGTGTCCATGGTTGTATGTGTCATCCACGGAGCATCTAGTTGTCGACTGCTGAAGGTAGTGTGAGGATTGCAGTCAGTAGATGGAGAAAGCTGTGGTAGTCACCGACATCATATCCCTCAAAGGACATATGTTGCAACAACCCTGTAACAACAGTAAATGTATGTGATTATCACAGCAACATGTCAATATTAGCCCTGTATATGTGTTCCCAGCCACACCTCTGTCAACCTTTGTACATATGTTGTGCATGAAGTGGTGCATATGTGCTGTACACCATACTTTGTGGCACCATATCTGAGAACAAGCCACTGATTATCTGACTGCTACACATATGTACAGTAGGGGTTACATTACATGACATTACCTGCACATTCTGTGGATGTTCATACAGTACTGAGGTCTGTGTACCTATGGTGAATGTCAACAGTGTGTGTAGTGTTGATATGTACCTTAGCCTATGCACAGACTGTGGTAGATGACATTGTTCTAGTTCCCCTACCCCACTGTATGGTACTGTAGTGATGTACATGTTTGTAGGGCCATAAACACATGTCCCATACCACAGACAGCCACCAGACCAAACTGTGTAGCAAGCCAGAATATGTATGGTCAGTCTGTGAGTGACACATATGAGGATGGTGTCAAACACATTGTGCATATACTGTAATACCATGCTAGCTAACCATATGTGGTTATGGCTGTGTTCACAGTGGTTGTGAATATGCACTATCACACAGGTGTATCTTACTCTGTGCTGTGACATGCCTATTGAACCTGCTTTATATGCAGGTACATGTGCATTCCCCCTTGGGAGGTGTAGGCCAGTGTTGAGCCAGTCTGCCTGCAGCCTGCACAGTGCATTGTGACATGCCTAGCAGCTGAGTGTACCTACCCAGTTGGATGTGATGTGCAGATACTATCCAGATGTCCCACTGCTGGACCTCCCCTAACAGTCATGTATGTCAGACAGGGCAGTGGGATGCAGTGCAGATGTATGTCAATACCTATTGTGTAGTATGTGGCTATGGCACCCCTGTACCAGAGGTCATACCATTACAGGCCATGCAGGGGTGTGTGAATGCATGACCTATGGTAGACATCATATACCAGCCGTTATGTGTTATACCCATCTATATGGCCATCCACATCCATATTGTCAGGCATGGTACACATGTGTAGCACTAAGGACTTATGTGTATACCTCTGGACTGTACAGACTGTGTCAGACCCTACACATATATTGCCCAATATCTCTGCTGCAGTCCACAGTGGCATTACATGCTAGTAGCGGTACTGTACACTGATGTCCTTTGGGTATCGTTCAGTAACCAATGGCACACATGTTATGAGCAGATGTGATCTCCCACACACATCATGTCTGTGAAGACAATCCCAATGACAGTAGCAATAGTCTACTAGTATACCTGCTATAGATACCTGACATCCCCTGCAACTACAACATTGGGAACATATGGGCTTTGGTTGGCCTACACTTCATGTCAAGGACATATGGTGGGAATATATGTACATATACATATCCAGATAGCCAGATATACATTTATACATGTGTACTACACCCAATTAACACTGTCATGGCAACCACCCACTATAGATTCCCACATCATGTGTGCATGGTCTCATTACATTTCCTGTGTGATGGGCATCCATCCAGTGTGTGGGCAGCAGTGCTACCAACAGCATGTAGCAATACCCCATACAGGAGAACTGGCACACTCTGGGCAGCCACATATTTGTAGGAGGATCAGGAAGTACAGACAGACTGCAAGTGGAGTTGTGTTATGCTTTGTACAGTACTGGTGTTGCAGGGTGTGGGCGTACATACTAGTTTGCCATGGAATACAGTCCATCTGCATAGCACACAACTGTGGGACTACCCTCATGCTGGCTGGAGCTGTGACTATCATGTCTTGTCTGTCCACCACACAGGTCTTGTGTCAGAAAATACACTGGCAGTGTGTGTGTTACGTGTTACCAGTACATGGCTACATCCATGACCATCTCTACCAGAAATTCCCTGACTAAGGGTATGTTACAGACTATCCTGTAACACCTGCACCTTGTGTAGTGTATGGCAACAGTTGTCCACATATGTGCCTGTATTCCAGCCTCTGTCCATCACCTACATACCAAGCTTTGCACATATGTCATGATGTCGGTGGTTGATCCACAGTGGGCTGGGAGTATAACACACTGCCATGTCTGCCATCAGTCCACTGCTGTTGTAATCCCCACACATATGATGGGGCTGGGGCCATATATGCGTGGGCGCCATCTACACAATACGTGTGTGCCCTCATGCACTGCAGAGCCCAGTGTATGTAACGGTGGTATATGGCCCTGTATTATTGAGTCTAGGGGGGAGCACCAGAAATGTCCTAAACTGCTACAAAATGTGGGGGATGTCAGGGCTAAGCTGCCTTAAGGTATCTGGATGCACAGTACCATATACGTCACCTATATACATATTACTGACATGGGTCTGGGTATTGCAGGACTACTGCCCCCTGCTCTACAAACTGTTCTGTGCATTTGTGTGCTCATGATGGTATCAGTTATGCCATGTTATGTAGCAGTTACAACCCATGTCATCATGAGACGTCTATACCACCTACTGTGTTTGTACAGTGTGTAGATAGAGGCTGCTGAACTACACACCTGGAGTATATACTGTTGATTGTTAGGTATCCTGTGGCCCAGTGTGTCTTTCCTATTGTACAATGTGAATGTCATGGCCTTGGCAGCAACAACTGTGAACCTTTACAGCCTACTGTATGACTGTAACTGGTCCACTGTAGCATCACTCCATTGATATAGTTGTCAGTGTCTGAACAGCTATATAGCATGGAATGTAGAACTGTAATAGTACACGACGAAAGGTTTCCATGTCTGCAAACCTGTGGGTGTTGTTTTACCTATGACCTCTCTGTGGGTGTATGTTACAGGCAATGATTGTCATTTGTATGGGTGGCACATACAGTATCCAGTTGCTCAAGGGTCAAGTGTAGGCATAATGGCTGTTCCATATTGTGTGCACCTACCACTTATGTATCGTACTGTACATATAATTCATGTGTATGTGTAGTCACATGTATAAGTACATATATATATATATATATATATATATATATATATATATATATGTATGTATACCTGTATCTGCATATCTGTGTCTGTGTATCTGAAGCCTGGTAATGTTGATGGCTTCCACATAATACATTCCCCATGGGAGCCAGACTGCACTGCATGATATTTTACTAATAACAGCCTGACATCATACAGGTGGGATGTAGTCAGACCTTTCGACTGTTCCTGATTTTCAGGGGTATCCCTGATTTTCACTCAAATTTTAGCCGTGTCCCTCTTAATCCCTCCTAAAACTGGTGACTTTTAGAGGAAAGTTGGTGAATTAAACTTAATGAATAATGGCAATAATTAAGAGTTGTAGATTTCTTTTACCTCACAAAATGTACATTAATTCATATGCTGTGATTCTGTGAATGTCTCAAGTTAATAGCACAAATATTTTAAATGTGTCCCTGATTTTTTCTGGCTTTTTCCCTGATTCTGTTGAAATTTATCACTGATTGGTTGAGAGGTATGGATGTAGTACATGTAACATCATGTGCTCATGTTGTCACTGATCCTGGTTCTGGGATCTCCAACACTTGGTAGTGTATTGCAGGGCAGACGTGTTTGGCTGGGGGGATGCCTATTTGTACAACTCGTATAGTGTGTGGTGCCTCTCAACCCCATTAACATAACATGTAGCCTGTTACACTCCTCTCCCTAACAACTACATGTGCCTTGAAGTACCAGCACAACAGTATTGTACCAATGGGTCGGTAGGAATGGGAATCCCATTGTGGTCTGCCATGTGTGTGTATGTGTGCATGTGTGCATATCTGTAGGGTACACCAGTCCGAGTCCACATACTCCTATTATGATACACATTGCCACACAGTAGTATGGATATTGTTGTCACCCATAGGTGTGGCAATGCAATGCAATATCCTACTATGCCTGTGGCGTGTGCATCACATGCATATCCCTGTGGTACCACTGTTGTGATATGCAATGGGTTGTTATTGCGTCTTGGCCAAAGTGTCATAGTGGGTATGTCAGAGTATCAAGATGGGATCTAGTGTGTACAATATCCAGTGGGGGATGTGGGTGCTGTGTACACTGTCTTTACACCATGGTACACCTGGTATATGGCCCACATACCACTCTCAGGTGGCCAATGTCACCATCACCCACACAGATAACAGATAACAGGATACAGCCCAGTTACACATGTGCTGTGTGTAGCCTACCTGTAACACATTGGACACCTGGACTAGTTAGCAACTATACAACTAGGTCTCTAAGATGTGTGTCTACCTGTTATGTGTCAGTCAATGTGTATATGATGGTATGACACACAATGTATACTCCATATACAAACGTTACATCCCCCATTACCATATTGTACATGTCTGGGGATGGTCTGCATGTAGCACGTGACCTGGTACACACCTCACCCTACAGATGGTGTCATGTGTGCAATGACAGCCACACAGTTCAGTAGCACTACATACCCAGGTTGGGGACTAGACACAGTGTTACCAAGTAAGGATGTGTGTGTATGTGGATGGGTTGACATAAGGGTGCAGATTATACCTGTACCAGCAGGCCATCCATCAGGTTTGCATGGCCAATAACTATTATACCTACCTGTGGCATCTGTGCAACTGTACACCACATATGTCATGGCCATGGTGTCACCACACTGACATACCCCTGTGGAATATGACTGGGGACCATCCTCCTGCTTACACATGTATGCCTACAGCACAAATGGGTGACAGTATGGGGATATCAATTGGTGTTACCAACAGCTGAGATGTATCATAGCTGCATGGCTACACTACCTGACATGTATGCAGTACACATTACCCTGACTACATTCTACACCGCAGTACATTGTGGAACCCCATCACAGTCACTGTGTGCATCAGAACTATGCTAGCCTGTAGCTGCATCGATATTATGGATGGCAGGGATGTAGCACAGGCATCATCATATGCACAGGGTGTGTGAATATCATCTTAGCTGCATGGCTACACTAATTGACATGTATGCAGTACACATTACCTCTGACTACATTCTACACTGCAGTACATTGCGGCACTCTATCACAGTCACCGTGTGCATCAGAACCATGTTAGCCCATCCCTGCATCAATGTTATGGATGACAGGGATGTGGCACATGTATCATCGTATGCACATGGTGTGTTTCAGGTGAGCCAGAGGCTGAGGGTGGTCCAAACGTGTCACCATGTGTGTGGGTGAGGGGTGTGGTTCCTTGATTGGGGCATGGTGATGTGGTGTGTGTCAGTATGGGGTTGCCTATGTGTGGTTGCATAATGTGTGGGTATGCATGCACACAGTTCTGCCATGTGGCTGTCCTATACAGATAATGTTGGACAGCTGCAGACCATAACTGGCAGGGTGTGCAGTTCACTGCCTCTAGCCATGGACATGCTGAATGTGCTTGCCAGGGGTTCCATGGGCATGTGCAGGTACAGACCTTGAGATGCTACTCTCCCCTGATGATGACATATGTCCGCTGGAACCATGTCCCGCCTGGGACTGGCCAGGGCCACGTGCACGAGGCCTGCTGTGGTGTGGTGTGGGCATCATCCCCTGTGGTGTGCTGGGGTTGGTACTGCCACTATGGGAGCTACTGTGTGGCCTGGCACATCCATGTTGACCGCCAGCTGGTGGTGTCTCTGCACACAGCTGTTGCACCACTCCCACCACACGTTCTAGCACAGACATACCATGGTCGAGGAGGCCAACCATCTCACCCCACCATCTATCCATGACCTTGCTATATTCTGCCAAGGGCATTATGACCTGTGGTCCTTTCATGAGCACCACGGTACATCTGCCGATGTGGTGGCCTTCCAGACATCTGGCTATTCTGACTGTGAGCTGACACAGTTGGCATGGACACCACACTTTCCTGGTCATTGCCACCAAGTGCCAACTGTCCCTTTGCTATGGCCACATGTGATGGGGTTTGTAGGGGCACTGTAACTGTGTGCGGGCTTGGGGTGGCTAGGAGGGTGATGACACATGTTGGTGCAGTGTCAGCCTCTGACAACCCCACCTGTGCCTCACCTGTACCATCATCATCATTGGTGTCTGTTGGGACACCTGCCTCAGTTTGCATGCAGGAGGGACCCTGACCCACCTCACCACCTGTGGGGGTAACAAATACACATGTTAAGACGTGTACAGCAGTGCATAACAGTGCACACACTCACACATACTCACACTGAGCCACCTTATTACCTCACTTTCCCTGAGTTTACAGACAGTCCCACAGTCAGTTACATATGTTCCCCATCCTGCATGGCACTTGCTAATATACACATATCACTCCAGCCCATTAACATGTCATTCCTCTGCATGCCTACACATGTGGTTACAACACCTGACCTGTTACTCCATTGCCTCCCTGACTTTGGTGGAGTAGGTTGTACATGGCCTCACTGCTGTCACCTTTTATTACCCTGTGTATGGGCAGTAATGGTGTATGATGCCCCTATGTGGTTTGGGTTGCTACATTCACTACATATGTCACACACCAGGGCCTCATAATACAGTCTTGCCCAGTCCATGACTCATCTGCTGCACAAGTGACTCATCATGCTGACAACAGTGCTACCTGGATACACTCACTGATGTGCTGTGGTAATTCCCCATTGCATTTGTAGTGCTGCATATGTTGGTAGCTGGTTACCTATCTGCTGCTGGCAATATGATGTGTATACCTGGTATGTACTGTACCTCCCAATGCATGCTCCATGCTACAGACCTTGTTATGCTATCAGCTGTCCTGTGTTCACATATCTGACAAGTTGTCCTGGTGTCCCATGTCTCACTCCATGTACAGCACAATCCCAAGTGGAAGTACTGCCATGTGGTCAATCCCACTATTGCCTGTGCATACATGGACACACACACACACACACACACACACACACACACACACACACACACACACACACACACACACACACACACACACACACACCCCACACCCCTACATGTGGATTTGCACAACATTTGTACACACAGTCCTCCCATTACCCTTCTGTCAACATGCATTACATATGGAGCTCAACAGCATGCAGTGCAACTATAGTGACATCATTCTAGCGGCAGTGTACATGTGTGTGAGGCATGGGCTTTGTTGGTAGGTGATGACTCTTCCCCATGTTAACACTGCACCCATGAACAAAGTGTTACTGTGGACCTGTTCCGCACTCTGCCTTGTACTGTGCACTATACCTCACAGGTGTAGAAACCATTGATGCATCTGTAGTACTGTGTCAGTTATGTCAGCTCCAGTTCTCACAGCCCTTATGTGTTGTAGCAACTCATACCTGGGATGATATGTGAACAGCTATCGGTTGTGGATGAATGATGTCTGACAACCAGCAGACTTTACCAAGGCTGTGAGGGGTGCCCTACACATGTCCCAGAACTCTGCATGGTTGCAAGGTCTACTTATATGCACATCCCTTGGAGTGTACACACTGCTGCCATGAGTGCTGTGGGGTCAGGTTTACATCTGCAACATTTACTTAACCTGATTGTGTGCAGCTGCAGCCATGGTGGTGTTGATTCACACATGTCCCTACTGTAGGCCATATGTCCTGCCACACTTCACATCCCTGTGGACACATTGCACATTGACAGGATGTTAGTTATCATGCATGTGTCTGTTGTACCCTTCTGATACCCCAGCATGGTCTCTACTCTGATGCAATGCATTTCATAGCAACAAAACGTGAATGTGTACAGCATGCAGTATGGGTAGGTGTGTTAGATGTGTGCATGGGATATCCCATAGCTGTTACATGCCCAGTTTATCATCATGCATGAACACAAACCATACTCACCAGCAACGGGCTGCTGCTAGGTGATATCCTGCAGGGACCTACATAGGAGTGTGAGAAAGCTGATGTCAATGGCCACAGCTGTGGCATTCATAAAAGGTAAGTGCAGCATTACGTTACATCAACAGTAGAATTATATAATACTACAGCTTATGCACAACTGTTTATTACTACTACACAGCAGCAGACTATGTATATGACATCTCAGTTTTGCATGATGTACCTGTACAGATGCAGATGCATACACACGGGTGGGGTACCAATGTGCCCTGGGGCTTTACCTGCACACTCTTCAGCTGGTGTGTCATTGGCACCCATCTCCAAGATGTGCCCTGCCAGATGTTGATGCTACAGGTGGACAGGTGCCACAAGGCTGCTGAGAAGCTCCTCCACATGGGTGAGGGGGTGGATGGGTGGCTTGCCCCACTGTTGCAAGGCGGTTCCCCCCTTACTGAAGCTGCACACCGACATATATGGCGAAGCAGGCTGGTGCAATGATGCCGGACCTGCTCATAGCTGCAGTTATGTAGTCCAACATCATTGACCCTGTGTGCTAGCTCTTTCCACAGGCCAGTCCTCTCCTGCTGGTCATGGGCTGTCCAGACAAACAGCAGTATGTAGTGCTGGTCATGGGCTGTCCAGACAAACAGCAGTATTTAGTGCTGTACCAGGTGGTCGATATTGATTGCTATTTCAGTGGCGCTGTAAACAAGAAGACAACTATGTGGCATGTTTTGAGGAAGACATAAGGATGGAAACAGGTCTGAGCCACACATACAGCAGGGTTACCATAGTTCTTAATACACATATTTGTCTCTCCCCACTTTATCAGCTACAACAAACCGTTCACAGACTGCAATTGTTATGTCAGCTGCTTACCTACCATTGGAACATATGTTGTATTGTGCCAAGCTTTGTGCTATGTGCATGTGCCACGCTTTGTGCTATGTGTTTGTAGCCATGCTCCCTGTGGGGACACTTATCTTTGCTGGCCTGTTACAAACTATTTCACCTGCATGCCATTTTCAGTGCCACTATATATATGTGTATAAATATACATCTATGTACATATATGTGTAGATGGGTTCCCTTCAGAAGCTCAAAATATTGAAATGTCGATTTTCAGTATTTCGAGCCCAAGAAGCTGAATCCACATAATAGCAAAAGTTTAGAAGTGTGAAATTCTAAACCTCGAATACCAGAGGTTTTGAATTTCGCACTTCCAAAGATCCGCTATGGTCATGTATTCAGGTAAGTGTGTGTGTGTGTGTGTGTGTGTGTGTGTGTGTGTGTGTGTGTGTGTGTGTGTGTGTGTGTGTGTGTGTGTGTAGTAAAACCACGAAATTCAAAACTTCCGGTATTCAAGGTTTTGAATTTTGCGGTTTTTACTTTTTGTTGTTTTGTGGATTTGACTTCTTGGGCTCGAGATACTGAAATTCAAGATTTCAATATTTTGAGCTTCTGAAGTGAATCCTGTGTAGATATATGTTGTAAGTTGTTGATATACCTATGTCTATATGAGTATCTGTGTATCTGTACACATACACGTCACATTCTGTATTACACAGATATGTGGAGTGCATACAGACATTTGGCCTGCATTCTGTAACTGTCTTTCATTCACAGCAGCACTGTTCTGCCTTGCTGCAACACAGATAGGTGTCACATGTGAACACAGACTAACATTAGGGTGGTAAATATGGTGTGAGATTGCTGGTATGCCTATTACACACCTATGGCAATTGTGCATGCTACATTACACATTAACATGACTGTCCTGCAGGTGGTGTGCTCTGACACCCATGTGTCTATCATGACGGCAGTACATCCACCACCAGCTATTGTCCACACTAACATAACATACACAGATATTATGGCTGATATCTGTGTCATTCATTGCTGATCTGCACAATTGGCAGGTATGTCCCACAGCTTACAGGGACAGACAGTATTGTCCAGAGCAGTTGTTCAGCAGGACATCATTACAGGGACAACTACAGATAGCACATATCAAACATTCTACATCATATATCCTATTAATCTATACCACATACTACATTTAATTACATACAGTTATGTTTTA